>NW_027169094.1:17500-30000 GCF_036898095.1 Palaemon carinicauda | reverse complement strand
TTATACCTTGCCTGGTGAATGTCACACTGGGGTTCGAGTCCCCCTCAAACTCGTTAGTTCCTATGGTTGCTGCAATCTCTCCTTGTGAGCTAAGAAGGGGTTGGGGTTCAGGGGAGCCTATAGGTCTAACTGCTGAGCCATCAGCAGCCATTGCCTGGCCCTCCTTGGTCCTGGCATGGGCTGAGAAGGGCTTGAGGCGATCATATGCAATATGGTCAGTCTCTAGGGTATTGTCCTGCTTAATAGGACAATGTTACTGTCCCTTGTCTCTGCCATTCATAAGAGGCCTTTAAACCTTATGGGGTCTAACTGGAAAAGCAGCTCAATTTAAAAAGGAAATAATAGAAGAATTTAATAGAATATGATTGAAAAATAATGAAAAAAATATACAGATTACCAACAACTACATATGAGGCCGTAAAAGTGTCAATATTACAGCATTTGATGAAGTCTATTTTAAGTATGCTACTTAAATTCTAAGTAAATCTATTACTTATGAATTTAGGTTGATGAGTTTGGTTTCTGGGCACCCTTACTAGGTTGGTCAAGCCTTTTAATTCGAAATTCCTGTGGTCCCCCTCAGAATCATATTTCGCCAGAAATCACCATAGAACGTAAACTATTCACCAAAAGAGAGAGAGAGAGAGAGAGAGAGAGAGAGAGAGAGAGAGAGAGAGAGTTGATATCCATGTCTACGTGGAGTCTAGTCTTATGGTTCCTTGCATTCTGTTGTTAGGTGTGGAGGACTAATTTATATATATATATATATATATATAATCCACTGCATAATAAAAGCATCAGACATGTCCTTCCCCTCCCATCTGCTAATGGTCTTAATATGAGAGTTTATATTAGCAAGTTTTCTTAGCTCGTCAATCCATTGTCTTGTCTTCCTTCTGCTTCCTTTGCAATGTCCAGAGACCCATTCTGGTATTCTTTACGTCCATCTATTGTCTGCCATTCTCATTATATGTCTTGCCCATGTCCATTTCCTTTTCTTACAAGTAACCTATGAAATTTCGTTTGATTATTTAGCTTTAGAGGCATTGATTGACCGTTTTTCAACTACCGTGTTTACTGTTACTTTTATATTACGGTCTACTGAACCCTAAGCAAATACTTTAGTATCCTGCTTTTCCAGCTGAGGTTGTGGAACAATTAATAATAATAATGATAATAATAATAATGATATGATGATGATAATAATATGATAATAATAATAATAGTTAATGATAATAATAATAATTATTATTATTATTATTATTATTACTACTTGCTAGGCTACAAAGCTATTTGGAAAAGCAGGATGCTATAAAGCCCAGGGGCTCCAACATTGGAAAATAGCCCAGTGAGGAAAGGAAACTTAATATTTCAAGAAGAGTAACATTAGATTAAATATCTCCTATATAAACTATAACAACTTTAACAAAACAAAAGGAAGAGAAATAAGATAGAATAGTCTATTCATTCTTCTTACCTTGTATTAATTTCCCTTTCTTCGAAGTGCATTTAGGGGACTGTTGTAATTTTCCCTCTGTTCAAGGAGGCACTATAACCTTGCTATTTTACATTCTCTCTCTCTCTCTCTCTCTCTCTCTCTCTCTCTCACACACAGTGATTTTAAAGTAAAAGTTGTATTCTCTCTCTCTCTCTCTCTCTCTCTCTCTCTCTCTCTCTCGTGATTCTTAAAATACTAGTTGTATGCTCTGGTATAAGACTCTCTCTCTCTCTCTCTCTCTCTCTCTCTCTCTCAGTAAGCTGATCTCCAGCTATATGTTTGTTGTGTTTAATGCTAACGTTGTGAAATTATCAGCCGGGTTCATCTGCCTTCGAATTTGTAGTTACTAAACGAACAAGTTTCACGAGAATTACTGGACACATTCACATAAGGCTTTTAGTTTGTCTTCACTTAATATGATTAACATTTGCTACTCTGAAAACTCTTGAATATATGATATTTTTGTGGATGTTTTTGCTAATGCGACAGGTGGGTGTGGGGAGTTCCTTGCAGAGGTGAAGGTGAATTCTTCTTGTTGGTTGATGATTATCATTAGTTTATTTAGTTATGAATAGTATATCTGATCATGTGTTATTTCCATTAATTTCGTATTTGTTTATAACAAAAATTCACATTGTTGCTCTTAGGGTGGACTTGCGTTGACTGAGGATATTAATAATATATATTTTGTATATATATATATACATATATATATATATATATATATATATCCATATATATATATATATATATATGTATACATATATTTCTATATATTATATATATTTTATATATATATATATATATATATATATTATATATATATATATTTATATATATATATATATATATATATGTATTTCTATGTGTGTATATATGTATGTATATATATGCATATATAAATTATATATATTCATTTTATATATATGTATATATATACATATATATATTATACATATATTTTATATATGTCTATATACATATATTTTATATATATGTATCTCTGTGTATATGTATATATGTATGTATATATGTGTATATATGTATATATATGCATATATATACACATATATATATGTATATATATATATACACAGATATGTATATATATATACATATATATGTAAATATATGTATATATGTATATATATGTGCATATATATGTATATATAGATATGTATATATATGTATATATATGTGTATATATATGCATGTATATGTGTATATGTATATGTATATATATGCATGTATATATGTGTATATATATGTATATGTTTGTATATATATGTATATACTGTATATGTATATGTATGTATGTATATATATATAAATACATATAATGTATGTATATATATGTATATATATGTGTATATTTATGTATATACAAATATATATATTATATATACATATATGTTTTTATATATATATATATATATATATATATATGACATTTCTGCAAGTATTGAACTTGCCCTTGCCAAAATATTTCTGCGTAAACATCTCCTCCTCATCAGATTCTCTTTTGTGTTTCAGTGTTGCCCCAGGAAGCGGGATGGACGAAGAGTTGATTGACATCACCCCCCCCCCCCCCAAGGGGTTATGAGAAAAGGGGGTGGTAATGAACCCCCCCCCCCCCCCACCATCCCTCATATCACGAGTCAGTCATGAATCTTCTGGCCCCAGTTAATGAAAGTTCATGGTAAGTAAACTCTTTATCTTAGGTACTTCGTTTATTCTCGTAGTTGAACTTTGTATTCGAGTGTCTTCCATTTCTTTAGATTCTATTTCTATCCTTTACTTACCTTAAATCAAATGTAAGAAATTCGAACATTTTAAATCGATAAATTGTCACTGTAGTCTGTAGTTACTTTTAGCTGGGAAGAGATGGAATATTTTTGGTTCTCTTTTAAAAACCTCATTTACCGCTGACGTATCATTTAAAAATCTTCATTACTCCTAAGTCAAAATAATTAATGACAATGGACACACATGTCGATTCTAAAAAAAGACCATCCTGTGTTTTCTCCTTATTTTAATATATATCCGGATTTAATGTATTCTGTTCACAAAACGTCAGTGATCCTCATTTTGCTCAAGCTCACGGTACCATATTTAAATTAGTGTCGTTACCTTTTGGGATATGGAAACCCCATTGGTCTACCCTGTAAGTCATTGAGAGCCATTGTCTTCTCCTTCCTGGTCCGATCTTGGGTAGAGAAAGGCTCGGCTGTGCTTAAAAACACTGCGCGATAGTGCATTGAGCTATCCTATGTTCGTTACTCGTCAGTGAATTTAAACTCACAGCGGTTTCCTTCTGCATTCTATATCCTCATCCTATCTTTTATCAACTTATTATAGCGTTCCTTTTAGGCCTCAGAAATCTCCACCGGTGGTGGAATGGTCTTTCACACTTCTATTAACTCATCCCTCCTTTATTTTTTATTCCTTTTCTGATTTATTTCAGAAGCTGGTCTTCTGAAAGCCATTTAACTTTTATAATGACATCTTTGCTTTTATGGTTTTAATTGAATATTCATTTATTCTCTCTCTCTCTCTCTCTCTCTCTCTCTCTCTCTTTCTCTCTCTCTCTCTCTCTCTCTCTCTCTCTCTCTCTATATATATATATATATATATATAACCAACGAGATTTGCTTGTCATATACATTCTTGGGTATTTAGAGTATCACACTTTGTGTATTCCACATTATCGAAGCACTTGGAGAACAAGAAAGTCTTCAGTTTCCTTTGAAAGTCTTTATATCTTCAGTCTTTCGGATGTTTAGCGAGATCTTGTTGTATAGTCTTGGGACTCCATATTTAAAAGCTCTAGAACCTACATTAAATATACGGTAATTGTGTTGGATTTAAGTTTTATTTTATTTCTTGGAATGGGAATGAGCAATCCTGGCCTTGTCTGGACTCTGGACACTTTTTGCATCCAAGATGTCCTGGCCATTTGCATTACACTTGGCAGTTTTTTCCTTTTTTAGTAATTTTCCTTTCTTGTCCTTTCTAGGATGACACTCCAAAATCAAACCAGTGTTCTCTAGTCTTGGGTAGTGCCATAGCCTCTGTACCTTGGTCTTCCACTCTCTTGGCTTAGAGTTCTCTTGCTTGAGGGTTCACTCGGGCACGCTATTCTATCTAATTTCTCTCTTTTTTTGTTTTGTCATAATTGTTAAAGTTTATATAGGAAATATTTATTTTGGTACCGTTGCTGTTCTTGGAATATTTTGTTTTTCCTTTTTTCCTTTCCTCACTGGGCTATTTTCCCTGTTGGAGCCCTTGGGCGTATAACATCTTACTTTTCCAACTAGGGTTGTAGCTTAGCAATTACTACTACTACTACTACTATTACTACTACTACTACTATTACTACTACTACTACTACTACTACTACTGATAAAGAATTACGACAACGTCAAACATACTTATATTTATTTTCATCACCAATACACAAAAAACGTTTCTAACATGTGTTCATAATCATGATCCTGGATAAAAAAAAGTAAAACAGTATAGAGGAAGCTGTACATAAATCTTGTAAACAAGTAGAATTTAAGAATATTTAGCTTTGTTATAATTTTCCAGTTCCTTATTAAACTGAGGTTCCCTTCCACCCGATCAGTATCAGATAGTAATTGAAATAATCATCATCATCTCCTCCTACGCCTATTGATGCAAGGTCCTCAGTTAGATTTCGCCAGTCGTCTCTATCTTGTGCTTTTAAATCAATACTTCTCCATTCATCATCATCTACTTCACATTTCATAGTCCTCAGTCATGTAGGCCTGGGTCTTCCAACTCTTCTAGTGCCTTGTGGAGTCCAGTTGAAAGTTTGGTGAACTAATCTCTCTTGTGGAGTCCGAAGACTAATAGTAGCAAAAATAATAAGAAATTAACCATAATATTAATATTGGAAACTACAACAGCATCGAAGACAACGTAATTAATATAAATTGTGATGATTGAGACCTTAAATGTTTTCATAATTGTTTTTTCTAATGTGTAACTTTGTCAAGTAAGCCATAATTTACGCAAAGGAGATTGTCATAGTTATGGGAGAAGAGCCTCATATCTTTTATTTAAGGGATTAATTCATTGTTTAATGGGATTTACTGGTCGATTTATTTGATTTATAATCGATTAAAGTGGACTTGTCAGGTTGTATACCATTGACACACTCTCTCTCTCTCTCTCTCTCTCTCTCTCTCTCTCTCTCCTGAACACGTTCTTGAAGGGAAATTAGATTAAATACTCGATCAGTACGGTGGCTGTAATGTATAAAGTTTATTCGCAGTGTGTCTTGGAAAAGTTTCCTGCCATCTGATTGGTTAGAATTATCTTGTTCTACCAATCAGCGATCAGGAAACTTTTCCGAGCTAAAAGCACCTCTGCGAGTCTTTGCAAATCTGCCTCGCTAAAAAAAAAAATTACTATAGTTTGTGTTATTCTCATTTTTACAAAACCGTAATCTCATATTTTCCTATATGAATTTATTGGTATATTTTCTTGAATTTGATTTTTTGTTTCAACTATACTTCTTTCAGAATATTAGTTTTTATTAAAATATTTATATTGATCTGTTGGTTAAAATCATGATAGTTTTATCAAGATAAACATTATATTTATCAACCCAGAGGGTGAAAAGTTAGTTCTGCTCTCTCTCTCTCTCTCTCTCTCTCTCTCTCTCTCTCTCTCTCTCAAATAGGCAACACCTTGGCAAAGCAACCAAACCTGACAGTTATTAGTTTATCTAGAAACCTGAAATCAAAGTTTATTTATTAAACTAATAAAACGAATATGTGCATATCGATCTTAAATACTTCCTGACTAATATTTAAACAGTCTCAGTAGAAGGTCTACGTGTTATTTTTCTTAGACAACTTTGCCTTCTATTTATTATTATTATTATTATTATTATTATTATTATTATTATTATTACTTCCGCCAACGAAGTTGGAAGGAGGTTCTGTTTTGCCCCCCCCGTGTGTGTGTGTGTGTGTGTGTGTGTGTGAGTGAGTGAGTGAGTGAGTGGCTTCCTGGCCACAATTTTAATCGCAGAGTAATGAAACTTGCAGGGATTAACTTTTGTAAAAAGCAGGAAATGATTACATTATTATTATTATTATTATTATTATTATTATTATTATTATTATTATTATATCGACCCAAACTGATGCAGTTCATTATAATACGGTAGTTCTTAATTCCATGGAAAATCACCTTATTTTTAGTTTAATTTTCGAAAAAGAAAAAATTTACTTAACATAACAATGACGTGGCTTCGTCCTAGACTTGTGTTAATAGTATACTACCAACTTCTACACAAGTTAAAGCTATTTATAGTCGTTTTGATTTTTAATTAACATATGAAAATCCCTTCTTTAACTTATGTTAATCTTTCTGGATTATTATTATTATTAGCTAAGGGCTCCAACAAGGAAAAATAGCCCAGTGGGGAAAGGAAATAAGTAAATGACATAAGAAACAATGAACAATGAAAATAAGATATAAAAACAATAACATCAAAACAGATTTGATAATGATCACGCATCCTTCCTTCGTCCCCTAGCTCCACCCACTTTTTAGCTTTCTGCTTTAACTATCTTCTCCCGTCCTTCCAATTTGCCTTCCAGAAGGCGTTGACTGTTTGCCATTGTGTTATAATTATTATAGTTTATGAAATATCTCGTTTGATGTTGCTGTTTTTTTTTTTTTAATTGTTCATTATTTCTCATATCGTTTATTTATTTCCTCATATCCTCTCTACTGGGCTGTTTTTCTCTGTTGAAGCCCTTGGACTTATAGCATCTCTCTCTCTCTCTCTCTCTCTCTCTCTCTCTCTCTCAGTAAACGGATCATAATTATCTTCGTTAAATCATCAGCAATTGTCTTCCCTGTCATATATATAAATATATATATATATATATATATATATATGTATGTATATATATATATATATATATATATTTATATATATATATATAAATAAATAAAACTATCTACTTCTACACCTAGATTTTACCAGTCGTCTCAATCTTGAGTTTTTAAATCGATTCTTCTCAATTCTTCATCATCTTCTACCCCTCATAGTCCTCAGCCATGAAGGCCTGGATTTTTACAATACTTCTAGTGCCTTGTGGAGCCCAGTTAAACGTAGGGTGAATTAGTATCTCACGGGGTGAACAATTCATTCAAACCTAACTTCTATCACAAGTTATAGAAGCAGAAATTATATGTCATGTTTGTGCATATGTGAGAAAATCGAAGAAAGGACATCGAAGAATTATGTATAAATAACAAAAGCCTTATAGAAAAATATATACGCTAAACGCGCTTTGCAGGGAATTAGAAAAAATAAACGAGAAGAAAGGGTGGTTGGGTGGAGGTGGGAGGCTTCCTTGGGCACCCAATGAGACGGGTAGGTGTGCGAGATCTCGAGAGAAGCGAAGGGTTTGCTGGTGTTGGAGACCAAAATTGTGGTGGTGAGGTGGAGAGTTGCTGTTGGTGATCGTGTTGGAGCTATGGGGTGGATGTAGGGGTGGGTGGAGTGTGCGGCCGACTCAGCTGACACATTACGTCATCCGCCACTCTGTAGCAGCCTGTGAGCCCGGTGGCTGGCAGGCCTGGGCCCTGGCCGCCTGATCAACTCAGTTTCTCACTGGCTGTGGGAGGGAGAGTCCGTGTTAGTCGCTGCATGCTGTCGTGAAAGCAATCTCGAGAGACTGAAGGTTAGTTTCTCGCAGGTGCTTGAGGTCTACATCGTGGTTTATTTACTTTTTGGATTAATCTTACACCAACATGGGTGTCTAAAATTTAGGTAATGATTACGGAAAAAACTTGTTATAAAAACCTATTGTTATATTAACTTCATTGGGTTAAACACTTTCGTTTGAGGGAACATGAATACCATCTAATTGATTTCATTATGTATAAAAACTATAAAGTTATAATGAATATCTGGGAACGAATATGTTCTCATTGGAACCACATTACCGAGCATTGAAAGATTAATTTTGATTTAAATATTAAAATGACGAGTTTAATCAGCATTTTCGTTTATAAATGAATTTCAGGAGCAGAGGTTAAGGTATTTTAGAGGCAATGGAGCTTTACCCCCTTTTCTATTAATTAATTCACTATTGCTATTATTATTACATTTTATTCCCTCCCCTAATTTATTTCATAGGCCTATCTTGGTTGTGGGACCTCCTGTGGGCAGTTTTGCTTTTGGAATATTGTCTCGCTTTTACCACCAGTTGTGGGAAAGGTTGACCTTTTAATCATAGTAAGATTTAATGTTTTATCAGTTATAAATACTGCATCTGCTTGTTAATTATATATATATATATATATATATATACATATATATATATATATATATATACGGTGATTTAGTTTTGTGTATTCATGGGGCCATAATACGAATATCTCTCTCTCTCTCTCTCTCTCTCTCTCTCTCTCTCTCTCATCATCATCATCATCATCTCCTCCTCCTACGCCTATTGGCGCAAAGGGCCTCGGTTAGATTTTGCCAGTCGTCTCTATCTGGAGCTTTTAATTCAATACTTCTCCATTCATCATCTACTTCGTGCTAATTAGTCATCGACCATGTAGGCCTGGGTCTTTTAACTCTTCTCTCTCTCTACCGACTTTTTATTATAACCAAGCTGAAATTGCTGTTGCATCACCGTTATATTATTATTATCTAAGTTATAACCCTAATTTGAAAAGCAGCTCAAGGGCTTCAATAGGGAAAATAGCCCAGTGAGGAAAGGAAATAAGAAAACATAGAATAGTGTGCTTGAGTGTACCGTCAAGCAAAAGAACTCTACTCCAAGACAGTGTAAGATCATATTGATGTATATACACTTGCTGGTTTATTGCAAGAAATGGGCTTTTCTATTCATTTTAATTTTTCTCATTTTTTTTTCTAAAGAGCGAATGGTCTGCCTTGATTAATGTTTAAATCAAATTTTAACTGCTGAATGAACTTGTATGTATCAGTGCCTGGTCTTTGGCCTTAGATTTCACAACACATTATTTATATTCGTTGTCTATGCATTCTTAGTTAGTGCGGCCATATTGACGTCAAACAGCAAGTTAGCCCCAGCACTCAGAGAGGGTTTGGCGAATGTTGTCACATTTACACTTACATTATTTTTTACGTGACTTTGGGAGGTTTTGGAGTTATTACTTTAGTAATTCATATCGAGTAGCAAATGTTTTAGTTAATTACTAGATGTGTCATATTATTTTCACGCTGTACATTGTTGACTTATTTAAAGGTTTCTGCAAAAGCCCTTCCTGGGCTATTGGAAACGTCCCTACCTTGCGTTCTGTTAGGCTAGAGTTCGAGAACCGCTACAAGCTCGATAGTTTCTTGTAGTGTCTGCAATCTCACCATCCTTCTGAGCTAGGGATGTGGGTTTTGGGGGTGTCTATAGGTCTACCTGCTTATTTATCAGCAGCCATTGCCTGGCTCTCCCTGGTTTATCTTGAAGGAGAAGGAGCACGGGAGCTGATCGTCTATTCCTGTGGTCTCTAGGTCATCGTCACTGTCCCTTGCTTCTGCCATTCATGAGTAACCTTTAAACTGTACATTTTTAAATTCTTCCCTTACCCTCGTTCTTGCTCCCTTTATTCTGTTATTGTATTAACTTGATCGTATAAAACACTCAAGTGTAAGGGAACATGTGAATACGATCTAGTTGATTTCATTATGCATAAAAACTTTTATTTTTATTTTATTGATAGGATATGATGAATACCTGGGCACGATTTTGTTCCCATACGAGCTAGATTACCGAGCTTTGAAGATTAATTCTGATTTATATATGAAAATCAAGATTTTAATCATCATTTTCGTTTGTAACTGAAATTCAGGAGCAGAATTCGAGGTGTTTTTAGAGGCAATCGATTACCCTTTTTACTATTCAAGTATTATTATTGTTATTATTATAACTGATAATCATAATGGAACTATATATATATTCATATAAGCCATATATTATACTCCTCCTAATGTCTGGTTTCTCTCTACCTCAGGATCAGAGACCCAAGGGGGAATCAACTCAAAGATAATAGCTTCTGGTCGGCCCGGGGAATCGAGGCTGGGCCCAAGAAATTGAGGTGTTACTGGCTTGACAACTCAGCTAGGTCAATGGAACCTCTGTTTCTTGGGCCCAGATTCGATTCCCCGGTCTATCAGAAGGTAATATCCTTTGAGTTGATTCCCCCTTGGGTCCCATCCCGAGGTGTAGAGAGAATCCAGGTATTAGGAGGAATATATATATATATATATATATATATATATATATATATATATATATATATATACATATATATATATATATATATATATATATATATATAATATATATATAATATATATATTTATATGTATATTTATATGTATATATATATATATATATATATATATATATATATAATATATATATATATATATATATATATATATATATTTATATGTATATATATATATATATATATATATATATATATATATATATATATATATATATATTATATATTCATTCTCTTTCCACATCTGATCCCTTACAGCAAATCAACCTAGTTATGGTTTCCCTGACTAGTACAGCTTTGCTGTTCGTGGCTATACTCAAACCCTTTCACCACGAAGGGTTCAACATTTGCAACTTAATGTGAAAACAATTCTCTATCAATCATTTCTACTAAATTCACGACTTATCTTTGGACGTCTTGAACAATATTAGTTTTGTTCTCGGCACTTGCTCATTTTGTCAACCCCTTTTCCTAATCAAGGGATTTGTATTTCGTTTAAGTGTTTCGTTTGTTTAAGTGTTGGAGAGAGGAGAGAGAGAGAGAGAGAGAGAGAGAGAGAGAGAGAGAGAGAGTGAGGAGAGAGAGAGAGAGAGAGATTCATAATGGGGCTAATAACTATTTTGCTACAGTCCGTCCTACACCCAAAATAGGGCTATGAAATAAATTAGGAGATAGGGAATAAATAGGTAATAATAATAATAATAATAAATAGATGAACTTCAGTTTCAAACTAAAAAGCAGACTGAAAAAAAAAGTAATTTTAAAGTATATATTTAAAAATGATCTTCAAAGTTTGGTAATTTTTCGTCCCATGATATAAATAAGTTAAAAAAAATAGGTTTTTGAATAGTGTCATAATAGCGCTCTCTCTCTCTCTCTCTCTCTCTCACTCTCTCTCTCTCTCTCTCTCTCTCTCTCTCTCTCTCTCTCTCTATTATAATATATAATAATAAACTTTTCCACAATTTTACCACTTTAATAAGCTTTCATACCAAAAAACACAATGTTTTAGATTCATATATATATATATATATATATAATATATATATATATATATATATATATATATATATATATATATATATATACACACACACGTTTAAGTTTAGGAAGTTACATCCCTTTGCTTCTTCAACAATATAAAAATATCCATCATCCCCTATCTTTTTCTTTGAGAATTTCCCGTCTTTTCTGATACCTGAATCATGCTCGGGTGTGAATCGAGCTATTGTGGGATGTTGGGTGGGTCCCGGAGGGGGAGGTGTAGCACACGTGTGTTAATTGCTTTTGAAGAGAAGAAAGATGAGGGAAAGGTTTTTTATTATTATTATTATTATTATTATTATTATTATTATTATTATCCAATGTACGTCCTTTAATGGAATATCCAAATTATACCTTGCCTGGTTAATGTCACACTGACTCCAGCTCAAACTCGTTATTTCCTATGGTTGCTGCAACCCTCTCCTTGTGAGCTAAGAAGGGGGTAAGGTTCAGGGGAACCTATAGGTCTACCTGCTGAGCCATCAGCTGCCATTTACTGGTCCTCCTTGGTCCTAGCATGGGCTGAGAAGGGCTTGAGGCGATCATATGCAATAGGGGTCACTCTCTAGGGTATTGTCCTGCTTGATAGGACAATGTCACTGTCCCTTGCCTCTGCCATTCATGGGGA
>NW_027169094.1:0-10000 GCF_036898095.1 Palaemon carinicauda | reverse complement strand
GAAGACTAAAAGTAGCAGAAAATAATAAGAAAATTAACCATAATATTAATATTAGAAACAACAACAGCATCGAAGACAACGTAATTATTATAAATTGTGATGATTGTGACCTTAAATTCTTTCATAATTTTTTTTTCTAATGTGTAACTTGTCAAGGTAAGCCATAATTTACGCAATGGAGATTGTCATAGTTATGGGGAGAAGAGCCTCATATCTTATATTTAAGGGATTAATTCATTATTTAATGGGAATTATTGATCGATTTATTTGATTTATTATCGATTAAGGCGGACTTGTCAGGTTGCATACCATTGACCATCTCTCTCTCTCTCCTCTCCTCTCTCTCTCATCTCTCTCTCATCCTCTCCCTCTCTCTCTCTCTCTCTCTCTCTCTCTCTCTCTCTCTGTTTTTGTGTTGTAAAAGGCTATCTGACCAAGAGGAACAATATTTGTCTAACTTTTTTTATACGTAGTGTGTTAGTACAAATTATGTTGTTCATTTCTTGTTCTTCAATAACTGCTGTACCCGTTGCCTGCGTTTGGGGGTTTGGGGGAGGTTATTATTGCTCTTCTCATTTTTCATTATTAGAATCTCGACAGAATTTGGCAAGTTTTGAGTTTATTCCCGTTTCATTGTTTTCGATTAATTTTCCTTTGATCGCTGCAACCTCACCATCCTTGTGAGCTAAGGATAGGGGGAGGGGTTTGGGGGAGCCTATAGGTCTATCTGCTGAGGCACATGTAGCCATTGTCTGGCCCTCCTTGGTCCTAGCATGGAGAGGGGGTTTGGACGCTGATCATATGTATATATGGTCAGTCTCTAGGGCATTGTCCCTGCTTGAATAGAGCAATGTCTCTGTCCCTTGCCTCTGGTGTTCACGAGTGGCATTAAACCTTTAAACATAGTTTTAATCATATATTTTCTCTCTCTCTCTCTCTCTCTCTCTCTCTCCTCTTCATCTCTCTCTCTCTCTCTCTCCTCTCTCTCTCTCTCTCTGAACACGTTCTTGAAGGGAAATTAGATTAAATACTCGATCAGTACGGTGGCTGTAATGTATAAAGTTTATTCACAGTGTGTCTTGGAAAAAGTTTCCTGCCATCTGATTGGTTAGAATTATCTTGTTCTACCAATCAGCGATCAGGAAACTTTTCCGAGCTAAAGGCAACCGCTGTGAATCAGAGCGAATCTGCCTCGCTAAAAAAAGTTGACTATAGTTTGTGTTATTCTCATTTTTACAAAACCGTAATCTCATATTTTCCTATATGAATTTATGGGTATATTTTCTTGAATTTGATTTTTTTGTTTCAACTATATTTCCTTCAGAATATTAATTTTTATTGAAATATTTACATTGATCGGTTGGTTAAAATCATGATAGTTTATTAAGATGAAACATTATATTTATCAACTCAGAGGATGAAAAGTTAGTTCTGCTTGATGTTTGCTCTCTCTCTCTCTCTCTCTCTCTCTCTCCCTTCTCCTCTCTCGTCCTCTCTCTCTCTCTCCTCTCTCTCTCTCCTCTCCTCATCTCTCTCTCTCTCTCTCTCTCTCTCAAATAGGCAACACCTTGGCAAAGCAACCAAACCTGACAGTTATTAGTTTATCTAGAAACCTGAAATCAAAGTTTATTTATTAAACTAATAAAACGAATATGTGCATACCAATCTTAAATACTTCCTGACTAATATTTAAACCGTCTCAGTAGAAGGTCTACGTGTTATTTTTCTTAGACAACTTTGCCTTCTATTTATTATTATTATTATTATTATTATTATTATTATTATTATTATTATTATTATTACCCTCCGCCAACGAAGTTGGAAGGAGGTTCTGTTTTGGCCCCCGTTTGTGTGTGTGTGTGTGTGTGTGTGTGTGTGTGTGTGAGTTGAGTGAGTGAACGGCTTCCTGGCCACAATTTTAATCGCAGAGTAATGAAACTTGCAGGCATTAACTTTTGTAAAAAGCAGGAAATGATTACATTATTATTATTATTATATCGACCCAAACTGATGCAGTTCATTATAATACGGTAGCTCTTAATTCCATGGAAAATCACCTTATTTTTAGTTTAATTTTCGAAAAAAAATTTACTTAACATAACAATGATGTGGCTTCGTCCTAGACTTGTGTTAATAGTATACTACCAACTTCTACACAAGTTAAAGCTATTTATAGTCGTTTTGATTTTTAATTAACATATGAAATCACTTCTTTAACTTATGTTAATACTTTCTGGATTATTAATATTTATTATTATTATTATTATTATTAGCTAAGCTATAACCCAAATGGAAAAGCAAGGTGGTATAAACCCAAGGGCTCCAACAAGGAAAGATACCCCAATGAGGAAAGGAAATAAGTTAACTATATAAGAAACAATGAACAATGAAAATAAGATATAAAAACAGTAACATCTAAACAGATTTGATAATGATCACGAATCCTTCCTTCGTCCCCTAGCTCCACCCACTGTTTAGCTTTCTGCTTTAATTGTATCTTCTCCCGTCCTTCCAATTTGCCTTCCAGAAGGCGTTGACTGTTTGCCATTGTGTTATAATTATTATAGTTTATGAAATATCTCGTTTGATGTTGCTGGTTTTTTTTTTTTTTAATTGTTCATTATTTCTCATATCGTTTATTTATTTCCTCATATCCTCTCTACTGGGCTGTTTTTCTCTGTTGAAGCTCTCTCTCTCTCTCACTCTCCTCTCTCTCTCTCTCTCTCTCTCTCTCTCTCAGTAAACGGATCATAATTATCTTCGTTAAATCATCAGCAATTGTCTTCCCTGTCATATATATAAATATATATATAAATATATATATATATATATATATATATGTATGTATATATATATATATATATATATATATATATATATATATATATATATATATATATATATATATATAAATAAATAAAACTATCTACTTCTACACCTAGATTTTACCAGTCGTCTCAATCTTGAGTTTTTAAATCGATTCTTCTCAATTCCATCATCTTCTACCCCTCATAGTCCTCAGCCATGAAGGCCTGGATTTTTACAATACTTCTAGTGCCTTGTGGAGCCCAGTTAAACGTAGGGTGAATTAGTATCTCACGGGTGAACAATTCATTCAAACCTAACTTCTATCACAAGTTATAGAAGCAGAAATTATATGTCATGTTTGTGCATATGTGAGAAAATCGAAGGAAGGACATCGAAGAATTATGTATAAATAACAAAAGTCTATATAGAAAAATATATACGCTAAACGCGCTTTGCAGGGAATTAGAAAAAAAAAAACGAGAAGAAAGGGTGGTTGGGTGGAGGTGGGAGGCTTCCTTGGGCACCCAATGAGACGGGTAGGTGTGCGAGATCTCGAGAGAAGCGAAGGGTTTGCTGGTGTTGGAGACCAAAATTGTGGTGGTGAGGTGGAGAGTTGCTGTTGGTTGATCGTGTTGGAGCTATGGGGTGGATGTAGGGGTGGGTGGAGTGTGCGGCCCGACTCAGCTGACACATTACGTCATCCGCCACTGTAGCAGCCTGTGAGCCCGGTGGCTGGCAGGCCTGGGCCCTGGCCGCCTGATCAACTCAGTTTTCTCACTGGCTGTGGGAGGGAGAGTCCGTGTTAGTCGCTGGCATGCTGTCGTGAAAGCAATCTCGAGAGACTGAAGGTTAGTTTCTCGCAGGTGCTTGAGGTCTACATCGTGGTTTATTTACTTTTTGGATTAATTTTACACCAACGTGGGTGTCTAAAATTTAGGTAATGATTACGGAAAAAACTTGTTATAAAAACATTATTATAATATTAACTTCATTGGGTTAAACATTTTCGTTTGAGGGAACACAATACCATCTAATTGATTTCATTACGTATAAAAACTATTCGATTATTATAGTATTAACCCATTATAGCCTAGCGGCAGCAAAAGCTGCCACTATATTCTGAAGTGTCCAGAATCGTCTGTATGTCTTACAGCCTTATCTTGCATTATGAGCATATTAAAACTAGTTCATTCTTGTTGCTGACCGGGTCACATTACCCTCCAACTCACCTAATGCTGTCAGGTGAGCTTAGATTGTGAATAAGTTAAGATGGGTGAAAAGAGTACTACATTTAGTTGTAAAGAAAGGCATTTTCTATATGAAATTTACAATTATTTCAAAACATTATTGCTGTGTTTCTGTGATCTAGAGGTTTCTTTTTTGTGTGTTATCCATAAAATATCTCTGCAATTTTTTTTCAAGGCCATCACTGAGAAAAGCATTTTTAATGGCAGCTTTTGCTGCCGCTAGTCTATAACGCAATAATTTTTTTCAGTTTTCTTATATAGAGTTCATTTATTTTTCAAATAGTGGTCAAAATCTTATAAGAGTATATTCAGTCGTAGTTTCATGACTGAGAGAAGAAACTAACGTTGAATGAACTCAATTCTTTGCTTGCTACTTGGCTCCACAGGAGTTTTATAAGAAAAACTAATGCAATTTTTCTTGCTCACGGATGTTTTATCTTGCAAACGTAACATTAGCGTTCCTACAAAAATGATAGTACATGTATGTGAATGTCGATATATAGGTCTATATGCAGGTAAACACACACATACACACACACACACACACACACACATATATATATATATATATATATATATAAATATTTATACATATATATAAATATATAAATATATATATATATATATATATATATATATATATATATATATATATATATATATAATATATATATATATATATATATATATATACAGTATATATATATATATATATAATATAATATATATATATATATATATATATATATATATATATATATATATATATATATATATCTTCTCTGCTGACTTACTTTGAATGAAATCTACGACCTTCTGGATGAACATGACAATAAAGAAGTAGATGTTTCTGTAAATTTCCCCCCCCCCTCCCACCTTGAGGATCCGGATGCAGACATTGACCAAGACTCGGATGCTTCAGATGATGAAGTTACATGCAATCCTGATCATTTGCCCAGAAGGATTCTCGCCACAGACGTCGCAATTGACAATTGAAAGAAAAAGTAAATAACCATGTCGACTGCATAAATCTTTTTTGGACTGAACAATGGATTGAAGAACTTTATCATCAGAGCACAACATATGCAGAACAAAAGTCGCTCTCTAAAGACCACATCACACCACAAAATGTGAAGATTTTTCTTTCTATTCTTATACTTTCTGGCTGCAACAAACTTCCCTACCGAAGAATGTACTGGTCTGAAACTCCTGATGTATTCAATAACTGGGTTTCTGAAAGCATTAGAAGAGATACATTTGATAGAAGTCTTCATTTTGCTGACAACATGAAAATGACCGACGACCGATTTTACAAGGTTAAAAGTTATGTTTCTTTTTATACTATAATCTCAGATTATGGTTTTGATGATTTATCACATAAATAATGTTTGTCGATTTATTTCTCCTCTTTTGTATGATATACTGAAGAACTGAAATATATTGACCAATAAAACCTTATCTTTATTATGACATTCTAAATTTTCAGGTAAGTCCACTTTTCCAGCAAATCAATAATGTCAGCAATCTTCAGCTTCAGCAATAATTCCATATCAGTGATGAAATTATGATCCCTTATTATGGAAAACACCGGGCTAAGCATTTTATAAGAGAGAAACCAGTAAGATTTGGTTTCAAAGTTTGGGCTGCATGTACTTCAGATGGATCTCTTCTCTATTGTGAGCCCTATTGCGGGTCTGACACTAAAATCCCTGATATAGGACTGGGCTAATGTCCAAATTTCGTAGTAGAGATGTCTAATGAGATCAATTTACAGGCTGGCCAGCATGCAGTGTTTGAGAATCTCTTCACCTCATAACCATTGCTGGAAAATTTAGCAAATCGAGGAATAGGAGGTACTGGCACACTAAAAGAGGATCGTCTTCATGGTGCCCCACTAATGGAAAAGAGGAAAAAATATCGTGGGTACATGGAAGAGGCACTTACTGGTAGCACATCAGTAGTAAAATGGAAGGTAGCTGCTGTGGCTTCAAAGTAAGAATGCTTCAAGTACAAAAAACAGGGCGATGGAGCAAACTTGAGAAAAGCATATTGAGGTTGGTATGCCCAACTCCATTCAGGTGTATAATAAACAGATGGGTGGTGTTGATATATTTGATCAACAAGTATCGGCCTATAGAACTCGAATTCGTTCAAGAAAATGGTGGAGGCCAATCTTTGCTTGGAGCATCAATGCTCAAGTTGTCAATTCATGGATGCTTTATCGCAAACTGGGAAATATAATCCCATTGATAGACTTCTTCTGGCATTTTGTGATTGCCATAATGAAGCAATATGGTGCTCCTCGTACATCTCCTGGACCCTAAGAAACTGTCTTCTCGAATTGCAAAGGATTCTGTGCTGTACAATGGTGAGCAGCACTGGACCAAGGAAGGAGACCAGCGTCACTCAAGATGCCGCGAATGTTCTCGACGCACAAAATACATTTGCAATATGTGTTCTGTACCTCTTCATCCAGAATGCATGTTGCCTTATCATAAAATACCTCAGTAGTGTATAATGAACAACAGACTGAAATCATTTGGAGCTATATAGGGATAAGCTTTGTACAAGAAAAATAGAACAGTGTGGATATGCAACTCATGCAATATGTTTAAGTATTTTTTTTTCGTTTATATTATGAATCAGTAAGAATTTGGAGTTTTTATGGTAACGGGCTAGATTAGTGATGATAATTACTAGAGATAATGAAGTTATGTTTGATATACTTAGGTTTAATGTAAAATTATATTGTATGTCAAAAACAAAGATTTTGTGCATTCAAAGTGGCTAGTGGCAGTAAGATATGCTATATGATTGAATTTTCTATGTACTATAATTCAGATAGAATTTGCAGCTCTTTTCATAAAAGGCATGATTAGTAATGATAATTACTAAGTATGATAAAGGGATGCTTAAAATCTTATGTTTGTTAAAAAAAAACTATATGTTATGTCTAGAATGGAAAGATTTTGTTCATTTAAGTACCTAGTGGCAGCAAAAGCTGCCATAAAATAAATCATACTTAAGAAAGGAATTTTTTTAGGGTGATGATTTTATGTTGATAGTAGACCAAAATAAAGTATTTTCTGCAAATATGATGTTTTTAAAACCAATAGATAATTCTGGTCCTTAATGGGTTAAGTTATAATGAATATCTGGGAACGAATATGTTCTCATGGGAACCACATTACCGAGCATTGAAGATTAATTTTGATTTAAATATTAAAATGACGAGTTTAATCAGCATTTTTCGTTCATAAATGAATTTCAGGAGCAGAGGTTAAGGTATTTTAGAGGCAATGGAGCTTTACCCCCTTTTCTATTAATTAATTCACTATTGCTATTATTACATTTTATTCCCTCCCCTAATTTATTTCATAGGCCTATCTGGTTGTGGGACCTCCTGTGGGCAGTTTTTGCTTTTGGGAATATTGTCTCGCTTTTACCACCAGTTGTGGGAAAGGTTGACCTTTTAATCATAGTAAGATTTAATGTTTTATCAGTTATAAATACTGCATCTGCTTGTTAATTATATATATATATATATATATATATATATATATATATATATATATATATATATATATATATATATATATATATATATATATATATATATATATATATATACGGTGATTTAGTTTTGTGTATTCATGGGCCATAATACGAATCTCTCTCTCTCTCTCTCTCTCTCTCTCTCTCTCTCTCTCACTCATCATCATCATCATCATCATCATCATCTCCTCCTACGCCTATTGGCGCAAAGGGCCTCGGTTAGATTTTGCCAGTCGTCTCTATCTGGAGCTTTTAATTCAATACTTCTCCATTCATCATCTACTTCGTGCTAATTAGTCATCGACCATGTAGGCTGGGTCTTTTAACTCTTCTCTCTCTCTACCGACTTTTTATTATAACCAAGCTGAAATTGCTGTTGCATCACCGTTATATTATTATTATCTAAGTTATAACCCTAATTTGAAAAGCAGCCCAAGGGCTTCAATAGGGAAAATAGCCCAGTGAGGAAAGGAAATAAGAAAACATAGAATAGTGTGCTTGAGTGTACCCTCAAGCAAAAGAACTCTACTCCAAGACAGTGTAAGATCATATTGATGTATATACACTTGCTGGTTTATTGCAAGAAATGGGCTTTTCTATTCATTTTAATTTTTCTCATTTTTTTTTCTAAAGAGCGAATGGTCTGCCTTGATTAATGTTTAAATCAAATTTTAACTGCTGAATGAACTTGTATGTATCAGTGCCTGGTCTTTGGCCTTAGATTTCACAACACATTATTTATATTCGTTGTCTATGCATTCTTAGTTAGTGCGGCCATATTGACGTCAAACAGCAAGTTAGCCCCAGCACTCAGAGAGGGTTTGGCGAATGTTGTCACATTTACACTTACATTATTTTTTACGTGACTTTGGGAGGTTTTGGAGTTATTACTTTAGTAATTCATATCGAGTAGCAAATGTTTTAGTTAATTACTAGATGTGTCATATTATTTTCACGCTGTACATTGTTGACTTATTTAAAGGTTTCTGCAAAGCCCTTCCTGGACTATTGGAAACGTCCCTACCTTGCGTTCTGTTAGGCTAGAGTTCGAGAACCGCTCAAGCTCGATAGTTTCTTGTAGTGTCTGCAATCTCACCATCCTTCTGAGCTAGGGATGTGGGTTTTGGGGGTGTCTATAGGTCTACCTGCTTATTTATCAGCAGCCATTGCCTGGCTCTCCCTGGTTTATCTTGAAGGAGAAGGAGCACGGGAGCTGATCGTCTATTCCTGTGGTCTCTAGGTCATCGTCACTGTCCCTTGCTTCTGCCATTCATGAGTAACCTTTAAACTGTACATTTTTAAATTCTTCCCTTACCCTCGTTCTTGCTCCCTTTATTCTGTTATTGTATTAACTTGATCGTATAAAACACTCAAGTGTAAGGGAACATGTGAATACGATCTAGTTGATTTCATTATGCATAAAAACTTTTATTTTTATTTTATTGATAGGATATGATGAATACCTGGGCACGATTTTGTTCCCATACGAGCTAGATTACCGAGCTTTGAAGATTAATTCTGATTTATATATGAAAATCAAGATTTTAATCATCATTTTCGTTTGTAACTGAAATTCAGGAGCAGAATTCGAGGTGTTTTTAGAGGCAATCGATTACTCTTTTTACTATTCAAGTATTATTATTGTTATTATTATAACTGATAATCATAATGGAACTATATATATATTCATATAAGCCATATATTATACTCCTCCTAATGTCTGGTTTCTCTCTACCTCAGGATCAGAGACCCAAGGGGGAATCAACTCAAAGATAATAGCTTCTGGTCGGCCGGGGAATCGAGGCTGGGCCCAAGAAACTGAGGTGTTACTGGCTTGACAACTCAGCTAGGTCAATGGAACCTCTGTTTCTTGGGCCCAGATTCGATTCCCCGGCCTATCAGAAGGTAATATCCTTTGAGTTGATTCCCCCTTGGATCCCATCCCGAGGTGTAGAGAGAATCCAGGTATTAGGAGGAATATATATATATATATATATATAAATATATACATTTATATATATATATATAATATATATATATATATATATATATATATATATATATATATATATATATAATATATATATATATATATATATATATATATATAAATGTATATATTTATATATATATATATATATATATATATATATATATATATATATATATATATATATATATATATATATATATATATATATATATATATATATATTCATTCTCTTTCCACATCTGATCCCTTACAGCAAATCAACCTAGTTATGGTTTCCTTGACTAGTACAGCTTTGCTGTTCGTGGCTATACTCAAACCCTTTCACCACGAAGGGTTCAACATTTGCAACTTAATGTGAAAACAATTCTATCAATCATTTCTACTAAATTCACGACTT